>NC_091752.1:26251665-26289165 GCF_043380555.1 Nothobranchius furzeri | reverse complement strand
AGACATGTGATCAGACAAATTTAGACTGATTTCCATTAATGCATGGATCTGTCTGATCTGCACCAACCTCAAAGTGTTCCAGTGTTCCAAAAACAAGTTAAACATTTACGTATCATTTTTTTTCCCTCCCATCTGTACAATAATCCCCAACAGCCTGCAGTAGAGCTCAACTGGACAGTTGTTTGTGACTGAATTTCATCGGCTTTTCTTGCTGAAGGGGAAAGCTAATTGGTTTGACGGCAGTAGGAAGGGAATCTAATTGGCTGGATCATGTCAGTCACATGAGGGGCACAGGGAGGGGGCATGGTGCCATCTGGGTGTCTGTCAGCGAACCGTTGGATATCCCAGGGTCTCTCCCATGTTGTCCTCATGACAACTGCTACCAGTCGGTCTGCCATGTCTCCTGCAGTGACAGACGTTCAGCTCTACAACTGATATTACCAATAAATCATTAAAAAGGCTACATTTCTTTAGCTGTAGGATAACCGTTCTGTTTAGCACTATATTGTACACACATGTTGACTTTTTACTTGACTTTCAACTAATACTCAACGTGTAAATAAACACTATCAAGTTCACTGTTACTTTTAAGCAACTTTTAATAAAAAGGGAAGGAGAAAGCCTCGGGAAGCTCCTATGTCTTGTTTTGCTTCGCTTCTGTCTCTTTAAAAGTTAGAGAATAGTTTAAAGATATAGCATTGTTTGAACAAATGCACAGTACCTGAGCTTTTCATGCTTTAAAACTAAGGAATGGTAGAGTTAAAGTCCTTTGGGTCAAGAGCTGAAAATAAGAATAGGCCCAACACCATGAAATGTCCTGAGATCTGTGTTGCAAACGACACAGCGACAACGTCAATGATCAAGTCAAGTCATTTTATTTGTAGAGCATATTTACGCACCCATCTGGGAGACCACAGAAAAATAATAAAAGTTTTCAATCTTGGCATAAAAGATGTGAAACAGCCTGTCTAATATTCAGGGGCAGGGCATTCCACAAAGTTGGAGCCATACTGGAAAATGCACGATGCCCCCGAGATTTCAGCTCATCTGAAGAGATGACCGGTAAATTCTGATGAGCTGACCAAAGCGATCGAGATGGGATATAGTCCTTAAGCATGCCTCTCGCATACATGGAGGTAATGTTGCGGAAGGATTATATGCAAGAAGTGAGATTTTAATGTAATTTCTGTATCAGACTGGAAGCCAGAGGAGCAATGCCAAAACTGGGGTAACATGTTCCCGCCTTGATGTACCTGTCAGTAAACATTCTGCGCTGTTCTGGACCCTTTAGAGTCTAGCAATAGCCTTCTGACCCATACCAGCATAGACAGAATTACAGTAGTCTAGCCTAGAGATGATGAAGGCATGCAGAGCAGTTCATGGTCTGTAAAACTGAGTTTTACCACCAATTAACTGTAACGGCCATCTTGAATTGGGTTGACTAATAGGGTTTGTCAGAATCCAGGGGCTACATCCTTCCAAGTATGCATTG
Source organism: Nothobranchius furzeri (assembly GCF_043380555.1). Lineage (NCBI taxonomy): Eukaryota > Metazoa > Chordata > Actinopteri > Cyprinodontiformes > Nothobranchiidae > Nothobranchius > Nothobranchius furzeri. The sequence continues at coordinate 26,287,673 of NC_091752.1, read as the reverse complement.
TGAGGCTGATTACATCACAGCAAAGTGATAAAACTGCCCAGAATTGAAGGATACTCAAAATGCATCTTCAAATGTGTCCTCATGTCCCCTGAACTTCAAGGACAAGTCTGATGTATAGTCATTGGCAAAGATTATCCCAGGATATGTTGTGGGCCAAACTGGTGATTTTTGTTCTTGTAATGCAAGGATTACAGTTTTAAATGTTAGTGTAGTAAAATCTGGCAGTACAAAATCATAAAAAGTGTGTTCTTAGTTTTTTTATTTGTATATTTGTTCAAGTTAAAAAAAAAAAAAAGAAAATACTCGTAAACAAGCACGTATGACAGGTCTTGTATTTCGTCAATATTACCGCTGAGCTTAGCTTTTACTACTATATAGACCCAATCCCAATACCCACACTGTAGCGTACCGTTCGATATTAACCCTCTCACGTTCAAAATTAGTTTTGATAAAAGGACGAACAACTAAGTCCTTCAGGGGTACTTCTGAGTTAAAAAATGCTCATGAAGTACATATGTGGAGTAACCAGGTAGGTAGGTTTTAACGTTGCAAATCTGCAACGCCTGCCTCCAGAGGGTTAAGTGCACTTGGTGGAAGTGCTCATCGAGGGTGTGGTAAACAAGTTTGCAAAACTGGGACAGTGAGGATTGCGTCGTTGACCACATTACTGCGTCGCATTTTCACGACTTCCAAAATAGCGATGCCAGCCGCTGTTTGTGCCAATTCAAAACAGTGAAACTATATTAAAACTGTAATTTTCCCAGGCGGTCATTTTCTGACCTAAATTTTTTTTTATGTATTTTTGTCTCAGAATTGACACACAGCAACCGATTGTGGGTAATACAAGTCTTCATCAGTGCAGACTTTAACAAAGTGCAGAGCAAAGCTGCATAAAGGGGTGGGGCCAAGATCCACTGTGGAGAATTAGGACACCCTTTGCATTTGCACCAGGGGCACCAGAGTGGAAGTGTGAGTATTGGGACAGGGTCTTAGCGCCATCACGGTTGCTAGGCAAAAAGACATTATGCTGCAGTGGGGACGGCAATAAATATGAAAGCTAGACCAAATTCACAGCCGCTCAATTCAAGTCTTGGTGATCGAGGAAGGTCTTGACCTATGTGGACTGTGTAGACGAGGACCAACAAGAAGTCTACCCCTGGATTCAATAGTCAGTTGTAGATGCTCATTCACTGATCACTTTTTGTGAGTTTCAATTAAAACCCATCCAGTGAATCATGACATTTTGCTAAAGAACAGACAAAAACATTGTCTGCACTTCACCTGTCAGCAGCAGGGGATGAAAATGTCTCAGCAGCAGATGTAGATGTGTAAACAAATGATATATCCGTCACTGAGACCCATTTCTCATTAAGTGAGAAAACAGACAAAGACCAGTGACACAAACACAAGCTCTGACCAGTACTGTAGTGCTTTGTGTGTGGGAGGGTGGCTGGGCTAGACGACTACCAACAGCTGCCTCAGTCCATAACCAAATGTGCAAGGAAAAAAAATCCACAAACACACATACTCCCACACACACTCAAAAGCCTCGGAGATATCCATGCACAGAAGCACAGTGTTGGCTGTGACTACCAATCCCCAACATCCTGTCAGACAAACCACGGTTCATTTCAGTTCACTTCTAGCCACCTTTTAAGCACCACTGCACATAAGCACAGAGATCCTACAGCGTATCTGGGTAGCACATATTCATTTGTAAACCCCAGACTTGTCTTTTTCATGTCAAAGGTTATTGTCCTTTGGTTTTTCCATCTTGCTTCATTCTCCAACCCTTCCCCCATATCCTTCCAGTTGCTTACCCATTACCCAATGTTCCACTGGGGAAAATGCACTGGAAATACAGTTTTTACTCTTTCACACAGAGTAAACGAGGAAAGCTCTAAACCTAAAAACTGCTTTCCTAAACATGATTCTATTTGGAGCCGGCGAGAGACTAGAAGCACTCAGGAGTAGAACCAAATCACTGGAGAGGGAGATGGAAGAGGTTGTTGAAACTTGAGGCAGCTTATAGCAAACGGACAATCGGAGAGCTCAAAACAAGTGTCCTCTTAATTGTCCTGTCAAGTTATTATTGCTATAAATGTGACTTGTTACAATAATAAGCATGTTTTTTGTACGTAAACTGTTCTCACTCTTTAAAAAGGCATAAGATCAATCAACTATATGTTCTACAAATACATTAGATATGAGGTTGTCTCGGCTCAAACCAATGGGAGGAAACACGAGATGTGCTGCACATAAATCCCTTTTAAACCTATTCATCAGGGAGCAGGCAAAACTGAATGCTCCTTAAACTGGCAAGCAGGGGAAAAGCTGACAGGAGAGTCTGGCATTAGTGGAAATATGGAAAAAAAAATGTATTTTAACAGATCATGCTGGCAGGAAGTGGCAACCTGCAGCCAGACAAAGAAGTAGAAATCTTTCTCCTGTCATGCCACATATAGAAACGGTCTCAGGAAAGAGACAAATTCGACATGCAGTCCTTCACAAATCCAGCACTGTCAGTAGATCTTACAAATAAGCTACATTTTCTTTAATTAGATAAAAATAAAACGTGCTCTTGTTTCCCTGCACCATCCAAGTTAAAATTTTCATGCATGGTGTGTGTGCTGGGAAGAGTGTTTCTCCTTAGGATTAATCAACAACACAGCAGGGTGCAGCTTCAAGGGAATGAGTCTAGTTTTCTGCTGAGGCATGCTGCATCCATGCAGCTGACACCGGTGTACACAAGCTCAAAAGACATCTTAAGTGTTAATATATCTGACCCACTCCCACCAACACAGGGTCCTCTTTGTGAGCAGCCTCCATTCAGCTCAACTGGACAGAGGCTGCTGTCTCGTGTAAGGATGACCATCATTTTAACCCTCCTCCACTATAATAACAATAAAACATGGACTGTAGGTTGTTGCACATCTCTGGTTTGATGTCTGCATGCCCTCAATTGGCTAATTCCGTGCCTCTATGTAGGCCAGCTCAGAGGACTGACCGGTTCGGCTCTCCAACTCTCAGATTTACTTACATCTCCAGCATGAACTCGTTCAGGTAAATCCCATCCACTAATTCCATATATTCCGATAATTTACTGCCATCGCTCACTGTCGACCGCCCGACGGTCTTCACCTGGAAAAAGAAAGGAGTGCGATCAATTAACAGGCGAAATAAGGTGATTGTTTAATGAGTCAACACTCATTAGCATATTTAATTAGGGTGCTTACCCAGCAGACCAGAGGGGTGAGCATGAACTGCTCCAGTAATGGGGTGAAAACCTCGTTCTCCATATTTAACCTTCAGCCGTTTGTTCAAACAAATTGGGATTTTTAAAAAATGATTTAAACTCCTCTCATGTTGATAATTCCACGTTTTAATCCAGGCTTTACTTTACGAGGATTTAAAAAATAATAATAATCACTAATTTTCTCAAACCGACCCAGCTGTTGGAGATGCCGCCGACGAGACTTCTTCCTGGGTGGGAGAAGAAGAAATCACATTTTTGTGCTCAAAAACCGCATTCCCTTAAGGTTTTCTGTTATTTAAGGATCAGTCCGCGTTGCGTTCAATATTTAAACGACGAAAAGAGATGAGAAATAATCCTAATTCGGGTATGTAAAAGAAGGTCCAGCTGCGAGGGAAAAATAAACAGATGTTGCAAATCCAGCTTCGGAAATGATCGGGTTCCACCTCATAGTTTTTTGTTGTTGTTGTTTTTTTAAATAAAGTGACTTCCAGACGCGGATTCCTGGCTGTCTGCGTCCAAACGCCGCACACCACCGAGCTGCTGCTGGAGAGTTGAGAGGATGACTGGAGGACACGTAGAGCCGCGCCTCCCTCCCTGCGCATCTCCCTCCTCCTCCCAAAGAAAAGTAGGGCATTAATCAAAGCGTTCCCTTTCTCCTCTGATTTCCTCTGAGTCATAGAAAAAAGATCTTAGTCAACATGTGAACAAACAAATAAAATAAATTCACTCATGTTTGAGTGCGAGTAATGGAACCACTTTGTCTCAAAAGAAAAGTGAATGAAAACTCCAATCTTGTGATTCATAACCTCAGTGTGTAATACTGACTATTTAAGTGCTTATTTGGTTTAACTTCCACGCAGAAATGCAGGGTAACAGTGCATAAATGCACTTCCTTTGTCTGCCTCTGCAGCATGCATTAGACATCATAATGGAGGTAAAATACTGACACCTGGTGGGTTATGTCACAGATCACTATATAAACATCTAAAAAAAAAAAAAAGGTTGAAAATATTCAGATCCTTAGAAGGGGTCTGTGGGGATGTTGAATAATGCATTTCCTGTTCCAGATGGTTCTTTAACAACCTCAGTTTGGGGAAATAGAGAATGAGGCCCAATCCCAATACTCGCACTGTGCCCTTCTGTGAAGTGTGCTTGGAAGAAGTGCACAGCAAGGCTTCGAGTGTGTGGTGCACAAGTGTGCAAATGATTGCAGAATTTGGACAGGGAGCATTGCGTCATCAACCGTCTGCTGGTCACTGTGCTACTTAAAAAAACTTCATTAACTCATTAACTGCCATTGACGACAAAAGTCATCATTTTAAATCCAACTGCCAGTGACGACTAAAGTCATCATTTGCATTTTTTTACTGTGTGGGCGTAGGAATGAGCCCCCGCAACGTGAAAACAAACATCTCAGCTCGCTGATCTTCATCTGTGTATGTCACACATCACATGATCAGGAATTAGAAAATCCATGTGTTAGGAGATCTTTTTGGGCCGCTGCTGTAAAGAAAAAGGCACGAACCGTAAAAGCTTCACAATTCAACAACGGATTATGAAAGAACGAACAGCGCTCGAAACACGCAGATTCATCCTGATGTAAGAAGTGAGTCTACTCTTTGTTTTGGTAGTTTTGACGTTGACATCACCCTAGTGCGCAACGTTCTATGACTCTTAAAAATACAGTGAAAATGCTGAAAAACGCCGGCAGCAACGGGCTTTTCTGATCAGGAAACGGGAGGCAATGAATGAGTGAACCAAACAAATATTTGACAAAATTTACATTCATTGCTATCCACATTAAATCTTTGTCTAAAACATTCAGAGCATCAATTAATCGTCCTAAAATGAACGACTTTCCTAATAAAATACATGTTTTCAGAAAAGGCATTTGAGCCTTTGCTCCCACAGCAATGGATTGTGGGTAATTGAGAATCGGGGCACCCTACGCACTCACACCCCTGGCTGGGATTGTGCAATTGAAGGGCACAAGTGTGGAAGTGCGAATATTGGGATTAGGCCTAGCACATGAAGATGTTCTGGTCAGCCATTTTTCAGAGCACATTTTAGTCCCTAGATCAGGGGTATTCAATTCCAGGCCCAGAAAGCCGGTAGCCGCACGTTTCAGTTGTTCCTCTGCTCCAACACACTTGATTCAGTGGTTGAGTCAACTGTGCAGCAGCTCATCAGGCTCTGCAGAAGCCTGTTGATCACTCGCTGATTGAAATCAGGTGTGTTGAAGCAGGGTTAAAACTAAAATGTGCTGGATACCGGCCCTCCAGGTCCGTAATTAAATACCCCTGCCCAAAATGGTACTAAAGCATTTGTCAAGCCTCCCAAATAAAACACCATGGTTGCTCCATAACCTGAGGGTTGCGGGTTCAAGCTCAGCTTAGTCTGTCGCAGTCGTTGTGTCCTTGGGCAAGACACTTCACTGCATTTGGCAGTCTTCTCTCCTGTCAGTGTTCCCCAGGGCAGCTGGAACATGTGACTCCTACTATTTAATAAAAAAAAGTAACGCATAAAAACACTTGGAGTGAATAAGATAACTCACTGGTGAACAAATTAAACTGAAGACTGAGTTTGTGTTTATTGAATAAACTCCTATAACAGGAAGTCCCAGTCATGCAGATGCTAAATACAGATTTTAAGACAACACCAGCAGAAAGGTCATGTGATCTAATTAATAAATGGCTATTGCTGGAGCAGTGATCATGTGGTCAAATAACCTATTAAAATGTAATGACTGGTTCAGATATGAGAAATAAAGAATTGCTCTGGAATCTGATCAGAAATAAAGAATAAGGATTTGGATGGAACTTTAAAATACTTTCAGCAATCCGTGTTTGTAAAGTAATGGTTTATTCCCATTTTTAATCAGGCTAATGGGTGCTGTTGTTAGTGCTTTTTAGAGCATTTAGCAGACTCGTTGTTTTTTGAGAATCAAGAGAATTGATCTGACATATCAGAAAGTTATATGCTCATGTTTATAAGGTTTATGTAAATTAGTAATTTATTTCAAACCTTTTCTGAAGAAACCCATGCTCTTTTCTTCTAACCCCATCATCTCAGCAGACCACTAAACCCTGACGCACATAATGAAAATCTTTTATGGCTGCTTCCCCACACACAGCAGCCTGAACGTGACCATTTTCTGCTCTGCCACTGTTGAGACATTGTTTGAGTTTCCCTTAAGCTTGGGTTGTTTCTGATTGTGTGTTAGCATTTATGTGCATTGGTGGAGTTTATTGCCCTTGAACTGAACGGGGGTGTTCATTCCTTCCTCATTAGTATCTGGGATTCATGCTGCCATTTGGGAGTTTTGTCACAAAGCGGCACTGACTTTTACCTGATGACTCAGTTAGTTGGCATTCTTTATTATTATAACCACAGTAATACTCATAGAAAGGCATTCTCTTCTCCTATATGTTAAGTTTGTCAATTAAAACTATTATTTCTGAGGCATCACTCACTGAGGAACCAGATTACCACAAAGTCCTGCAGACAGTTTCACAAAAATGTGCGATTTATCACAAACATTTCTATTTGTGGTTCAAACTAGAACAGAAATTTCTTCTGAAAATTCAGCCCACAAAACTCTTCCTTAAAGTCGTGTATGTTTTTCTGGTTGTGTAAAATTCCATACAACAAGAATGCACAGTCACAATTCTTGTGTTACTGCAGGAAAACCATTCAGCCCAGGAAAAAATTGACTGGTCCTTTACACAGTTTAATATCCCACTGCTCTGCTTGATTCAAATAAGTTGTTACTGTGTCCCTGGAAAAAAAGAGACAATACTGTGACAGCTCTTGGTAATAATAGGAATGAGAGGTTGTGTGCGTCATACTCAGTGTGCAAGTGAAGCCGTGCTGTTTTCCTCTGCAATTAGCTGCCAAATGTGTGTGTGTGTGTGTGTGTGTGTGTGTGTGTGTGTGTGTGTGTGTGTGTGTGTGTGTGTGTGTGTGTGTGTGTGTGTGTGTGTGCGTGTGTGCGTGTGTGTGTGTGTGTGTGCGTGTGTGTGTGTGTGTTCCACTTAGAGCTAGGAATTGGATGCTGTTAATACTCATCTGTTGTCATAACAACTGCTGGAAGCCCACTTTTAGAGGGATTGCTCCGTGACTGGAGGTTGTTTGCTGGAAAATTAACTTCCAGAATGGGTGAAAATTTTCAAGGGAAGCTCACTGAAAAGCTGACAGACACAATGAGAAACAGTTCCTTGCTGATATCTCAAAGCTAACAGCAATTGAGATTGTAATATCTTGCTCTGCTTGAGCAAAGCCTAATCTGACTGGATGTGTGATAGCTGAAGCACATTTTATTCTTGTGATCTTGTGTCGCAATAGATGTGTTTTTATAATATCCTGACACCTGTTGGAGAAAACTTTATGTTACGTAAAACTGTTTTTGTGTGACCCACCCCACATTGCTTAGTCTACATGACCTTGCCTTTTTTAGTATCATTTTTTATTTTCTGTAAAATCTTTATAATTGGATTATTTTAAAGCAATTTTAAAAAATGTTAAATAAGAGTAAGATGTGTATTTTATTTTCCGGAGTAATGGTGTAAAATAACAATTAACATATAAAAGCCTTCTAAATTAGAAAAGGGGAAACTATGGTTAGATTTTCATGAATAAGTGAAATGGCAGTAGAACCATTCTGAATTTTAATTGTAAGCAAACTGCCCAAAATAAATGTTATATTCTAATGGAACAAATAGAGCTAAAAATGACAGGATTTGAAAGAAAATATGCATTAATCTTTATATTTTAGATCCACTTTTGAATCCACACCTGCAAAAATACGAATTTTTGCGCTTTTGTTAATTTATAAAGTAATTTACAAAGCATATCATAGCGTTTCTCTTTTTATATATATTATTCGTAATCTTCACAGGAACTACATACAAGCGAAGTAGCACCGACGGGGTTTTGCTGTAACGCACGTTCTCTCATCCGACCAATCAGAAGATGCGGCATCTTGACGTAATTCCGTCCATTTGACCGACTGTCATGGAAGCCCTCGTGCATGAATGTAAACCGTGTGACTGCTCTGTTTAAAAGCGGGAGCGTTTCTTTTGTGTTTTATTCCGGTAAATATGAGGTGTTTGCTCCGACTGGGCCGCTCGTTCGGCCACCTTCGGGTCCGGTTATGTCACCAGAGTGTTTACAGCAGGAACACAAACCTCCGGAGAGTGGGAGTGAACCTTGGAGAGAAGTAAGATTCGTTTCTCTGACATTCTCTGATCCGACCAGACTCTGTGTGATTTTCATCTAAGATTGTTTATATGCAGGATGCGCAGAACTGGGTTTGTCTCAAAGGTATTTAAGTCTGATTTTGCTTTTGTAGAAAACTTGAAATCTCTTCGGGGAAGTTTGCAAGGTTTGCTGATGGTGCTGCTGTGGTACAGGTAAGTCCAAAAGATGCTCTTTGTCATTGCTCATTCATCTTCCTATTTTAATCTCAACGGTGAAGTATGTGGTATATATTGTTGAGTAATATATGTAATATTGAAATGTCTTCTCTTGGGTCCCTTTTTCCTCTTCCAATATTTTTGCTGCTTTTTCCTGTGATTTATCGTTATACAAGAAGATTTTTAAAAAAGCGTATTTAGATATTTTTGTTTTGAGTTGTTTTGGCCATTTTGAAATCAAGTCATTGTATGATTTAACATATGTAAATGAAGTTTATTGAGTGGTTTCCATAGTAACTGCCTCTACCTTCCCCTCTCCCTTTAGCTGGGGGACACCTCTGTGATGGTGACTGCTGTGAGCAAAACCAAACCTTCTCCATCTCAGTTCATGCCACTTGTGGTAAGGTCCCATCCGTGTTTTTATGACAGCGTGAATCTGTTATCACCGTGCTTATTTTTTACTGCGTATGTTCCAGCTACATGAGGTCTAAGAGGATTTTACTGAAACTGTAAGCCTTAGGACTTGAGTGGTGTCACAAAATGCTTCTTATGTGCCGTGTGAGTGAATGTATGCTTTGTTTTGGCAGGTGGATTACAGACAGAAGGCTGCTGCTGCAGGTCGAATCCCAACCAACTATTTGAGGAGAGAACTAGGCACCACTGATAATGAGATCCTCACCAGCAGACTCATCGGTGAGCTGAAAATGAAACTTTTGCTGCTCTTCTTCTTTATAATGGTAACGTAGAGTCAAAATTTTTAACTGACCTCTTCATGTCTCTGTTGATCAGATCGGTCGATTAGACCTCTTTTCCCTCCTGGCTACTTTTATGACACTCAGGTAAATTCATATTTTAAAAGTTTGAATGTATCATGTAGTTTTGTTTTTGAACAAACATGACAGTCAGGATTTCTTGAAAATATTTTCATCTCTTCTAAAGGTCCTTTGTAACCTCCTCGCAGTTGATGGTGTAAATGACCCAGACGTGCTAGCTATTAATGCAGGTAAGAATACACCTTATTGCTTTACGTTTCCTAATACGTACGGTGCTTTAAATTTTTAGTTGACGTGTTATTTTCTCTCATTGAAGCTTCTGCTGCTCTGGCTCTGTCTGACATCCCTTGGAATGGCCCCATAGGTAATAAAACAACTTTGAAATGCATTTCTCCTAATATCTTCCATCTTCTTTACCTATTTGAGTTTACATGACTTTGTTTGAATTGTGACTTCTCGTGTGTTTCCAGGTGCTGTACGAGTTGGTATGGTTAATGGAGAGTTACTGGTGAACCCGACAAGGACAGAGATGGCTTCCAGCAGTTTGAACATGATTGTGGCTGGGGCTCCTAGCAGTCAAGTGGGTAAGGATGCAAAAATACCCACTCCACTAGTAGTAGTAGTAGTAGTAGTATTAGTAGTAGTATTGTAGTAGCATTGCAGCTTATTAAGAATGCTGCTGCTTGATAACCAAGCACATCGCCCGGTTCTTAAATCTCCACTCTGGTTACCAGTAAACTACAGAATTTATTGTAAAGTACTTCTACTAGTTTATAAATGACTCTGTGGCATGGGGCCAAATTGCATGTCTGATGTCCTTCCGGACGGACCTGGTACCAGGTTCACAAGCACTTCCAGCAACAAAGTTGTTCAAAAAACATGCTTAATATTCACCAATATATGTCAACTGCACACGTACTTAACAGGAAGAGGCTCATCTAAATGATAAAATCCATGTTTTCTACCTCAACTTCACCAAATTCACAAAATGACGCTAAGTAGAAAGCAAAACAATGCTAATTTAATGAAGTCAAAAACATAAATTCAGTCTTGCCTTTGCTGGTTTATGGTCATAATAATCCGTGTTATAGTGAAAAAATCCACTTTGTTTGTGTAATCCTATCACTCAATGTCCCACTGACCTGATTGCTGACTGTTTTTGGGCTGTTTTATATGCTGGAGAGTGTTTACAAGTCTCCAATGCTACATTCCACCATTTTCTGGTTGTCCATAATAAAAAAACTCAATGAGGGCTTCTCAGCTGCTCCACAACAAACAAAGAGCAGTGAGCTAAAAACAAACCAAAAAAATGGTGAACTGTGGAGAGCTTCTGGTCCCAGGTGAACATCCTGATCTGTGGATTGGGAAGCAGACCAAAGCGGGAGCTTTAGTGGTCCAATCCCCGGACAAGGAAACTGGCTATTGAGACATGGAATATCACCTCTCTGGAGCTGGAGGTTGTGGAAGAGGCTGAGTAGTACCGGCTAGATAAAGTCAGACTCACAGTTCTTGAGACGAGTTGGACTCTTTTCTTTGTTGTAGTTACTCCAGGTGAGAGGCGGAGGGCGGTGGTTGGCTTTCAGTTAGCCCCCAAACTCTCAGCCTGTATGTTGGAGTTTACCCCAGGGGTCAAGAGGGTCGCTTCCCTTCCCCTTCAGGTCAGAGAACAGGTCTTGTCTGTTGTTTTTACTTATGCGCTGAATACCGATGCAGAGTACTGTTGTTTTTGGAGTCCCTGGGATGAGTGCTAGATGATGCTTTGACTGGGGACTCCATTGTCCTGATGGGGGACTTCAATGCTCACGTGGGCAATGACAGCATGACCTGGAGGGACGTGATTGGAGGAATGGCCCGCATTCTGAGTACCTTTATTTTCCAGCTTTGCACGTTTCTAATCAGTTTGTCTTCTACGTGTGTTCCAGTGATGATTGAGGCATCGGCTGAGAACGTTCTGCAGCAGGACTTCTGCCGTGCGGTAAAGGTGGGAGTCAAACACACCCAGCAGATCATACTGGCCATCCAGCAGCTGGTGCGGGAGCAGAAAGTCATCAAACGCACGCCAGTCAGAATGTTCTCAGTCCCGACTGACATGGTGGAACACGTCCAGAAGTAAGAACACATGCACAGTGGTTTTCTGTTGTTTAAATGTGATAAAGATGGCAGAAGGGGGTAGTAAAACATGTTATTTTATCTTCCTTTAGATTGGTGTCTGAGAAGATCCATGCTGTTTTCACAGATTACTCGCATGATAAGGTAAAGCTTGGAATCCATTTTGTTTGTTCAAATTAAAAAAATGTTCATGAATGATTCTAATCTTGTTTTAGATTTCGAGAGACGAAGCGATTAACAAAATACGACTAGAAACTGAGGAGAACTTTAAAGGTGGGAAACCCTTAGTATTTATTTTAAAGCCACTACTTTTACCTAATCATATATATAAAAGTTATAATTGATGTTTTTGTGTGTGAAGAAAAATTCCCTCAGGCGGAGCCCTTTGAAGTCATTGAATCATTCAATGCTGTGAACAAAGAAGTTTTCCGAAATTTAGTTCTCAGTGAGTACAAGAGGTACGTTTGTCTGTACAGGATTTCCAGAAAAATCTCAACGCTTCATTTCAAAACGTGACTTGTGTAAACGTTTTTTCCCCGTTTTTTTAAAGGTGTGATGGAAGGGAACTGACGTCTTTAAGGAACATATCCTGTGACATTGACCTCTTCAAGCCGCTCCATGGCTCAGCTTTGTTTCAGAGAGGACAGACACAGGTTTGTAAAAACATCATTTCAATCAATTGTTGTTTTTTTTAAGATGGCTTAAGCCAGAGCTATTCAAGGGCTGGTATCCAGCACGTTTTTTTTTTTGGTTTGGTTTTTTTTTCTCTTTTTATTTCATTCAAAATAAAAACAAATAAGACATATAAACAATAAGAAATACATAACAAAAAAAAAAAATAAAATTTGAACGAAAAGGAGCAGAATGAAGAAAAACATCTTATAGTTTCTGCCCCCTTTTCCAGAAGAAATAATCAATTTATATACAATTTCCATTTGTCCGACACACATACAGATTCATTTTAAACTTTTTCCTGTTCTAAATTCCAGTGCGATCATGATCATTGATTTAATTTACATTTTCATAATTATTTAGTACACTCAACTTGGTACATTTTTTGAATATATTAAATGACAGAGTGTTTTAATTTCCCTTTTAAGGTTATTCCATAATTTAACACCATTTACAGATATATTCCATTCCTTAATTTTAGTTCTAAATCCAGGTTTTGTAAACACATCAGTTTCTTTCAGCATGTAATTACTACTTCTCTTTTCAAATATCCCCTGAATGTTTGTTGGCAGAGTACCTAAATTGGCTTTATACATGGTTTGTATGATTTTCCAGTCTTTTAAATCATGAAATTTCAGTAATTTATATTTAATAAACAATGGGTTCACTGGATCTCTACAGCCACTATAACTGATGATTCTCAGAGCTCTTCTGTAAAATAAATAAGGGTTATGTATAGTTTTTGTATGTTTCTCCCCAGATTTCTACACAATAAGTCAAGTATGGAACAATCAGTGACTTGTACAATGCCAACAAACAAGAATTAGTCAGTAAAAACTTGACTCTGTGTAATACTCCTAAGGATTTGGCAATTTTACCTTTTATGTAACTAATATGGGATTTCCATGTCAACTCTTCATCAATAAGAACTCCAAGAAATTTAGTTTATTTTACTCTTTGAATTTCAATCCCATCATTTTAGTTTTAACCCTGCTTCTACACACCTGATTTCAATCAGCAGGTGATTAACAGACTTCTGCAGAGCCTGATGAGCTGCTGCACATGTGATTCAACCACTGACTCAAGTGTGTTGGAGCATAGGAACAACTGAAACGTGCTGGATACTGGCCCGAAGTTGAATAGCCCTGGCTTAAGCTATTAGAACCCCGACATTTTGGCGACCACGAAAGGACCTTTGATCTTTCAGGCTCCAACAATGCCATGTTTTATTAGAAAAGAGAAACGGCTCTAAAACTAATGGAAAAAAAAAGAGCTTGTTGCATCTAAAAGCCATTTTAAATAAAAATGTATGTATCTTTATGGTCTTGCACATCCTGTAGGTGCTCTGCAGTGTTACATTTGACTCCCTGGAATCAAGTGTCAAAACAGACATTATAACCACTGCTCTCAGGTGACGTAAATTCATTTGTTTATAAAGTTAATGATCACTAGCTAATATTACTGACTTCCATCTGTTTGAACAGGAATTCTAATTACATGTTTTAATGAAAACATTTTGCTAAGTCAACATGTTCAGTACTTAAACATCCTACAATATTTCTCCGTTTGCTGATGATACCACAATATATTTGTACTAACCATCTGCTGTAAAACACACCTCAGTTAAATCAAGGCGTTCTAAAGGGCAGTGTTTAATAAAGTAAACTCAAACAGTTTTATTTACAACAAATCTATCAATCTAAGTGACTCATGGGTTTGATTGTGATAAATCTGTTTTTTAGTATTATGTGATGCAATGTAATCTGTATATGCTTAATGGGAGTGGGAAGAAAAGTAGCTAACGTAGCATGCTGTGTTAGCTAACAGGGATCAAAACAAATAAAACACTGTTTTGAATTTATGGAAATTTAAACTTTAAGCCACTAACATTTTCATTTTCATTGTATATTTTATACAGATTAGGAATAATTTAGTAATTTGATCACTATTTTTTTCCTCTGCAGTGGCATCAAAGACAAAAACTTTATGCTTCATTATGAGGTGAGTAAATGCTGTTGTCCTTTTCTCTGAAAAACCGAAGGAAAAAATATGATTTTTCTGTTTTTAGACATTTGTTCTCAAATTATCTTTAAAAATCAGGTGGTTTTGATTTCAGTTCCCTCCTTATGCAACAAACGAGACTGGGAAAATGGGAGGTCTCAACAGGAGAGAGCTTGGGCATGGTTTGTTTGCATTCATATCCTTATATGTATCTCCCACAAGCAACACCACCAGTGAAAGTGTTTTTGTGTGTTTGCAGGAGCTCTGGCTGAGAAGGCTCTTAGACCGGTCATTCCTACAGATTTCCCTTTCACCATCAGGGTCACAGCAGAGGTGCTGGAGTCCAACGGTCAGTGTTGAGATGCCAAGTGTTTTTGTAAACAATCCCGTAAATGTCTGCGTATTAAGACCAGACATCATCTCTTCTTCTCCTTCTCCCAGGATCCTCCTCGATGGCTTCAGCGTGTGGAGGCAGCCTTGCTCTAATGGATGCAGGTACAAAAATGGGAATGCTCTAGATCAGTGATTCTGGTGGGTCCTCCTGACCCAAAATTGGGCCGCGGAGCCGATTTTAGTGAGTTATGGCTCTTTACCAGGGCAAAAAAATTTTTTAATGAGACATGCAGTTTTATTTTGAAGGGGAACTTTTTGTCCCTTGGCCTGAATTGCAGTCTGTTCCCACTCCTCTGCAGCAGGTGGTGATAGGGGGTGCTAATTGCTTCCCGCATTTTACAACACAAAGTAGGACACAATGGTACTCAACTGTAGCACTTTTATTTTAACATTTGTACATGTACATGAATATGTAGACGCTAGCGATGTCCCGATCAGGTTGTTTGCCCTCGAGTCTGAGTCATTTGATTTTGAGAATCTGGCGATACCGAGTCCCGATCTGAGACTTTCGATACATAAAAAAATAAATTAATTAATTAAGAAAAGGAAGAAACTGTTCCAGAATGTTCCTTATTTTTTATTTTTGGGTGGCAGACTGAGGCGGGAGCCTTGGCGGTCCGATCCCCGGACAAGGAAACTGGTTTTTGGGACATGGAACGTCACCTCGCTGGCGGAGAAGGAGCAGGAGCTTGTGGCAGAGGTTGAGCAGTACTGGCTATATAGCCGGACTCACCTCGACACATAGCATTGGCTCTGGAACCCAAGTCCTTGAGAGGGGTTGGACACTCTCCTTTGGTGGAGTTGCTCCGGGTGAGAGGCGGAGGGCTGGGGTTGGCTTTTTGTTAGCCCCAAGACTCTCTGCCTGTGTGTTGGAGTTTACCCCGGGGGACGAGAGGGTAGCTTCCCTGTGCCTTCGGGTTGGGGAATGGGTCCTGACTGTTGTTTGTGCTTATGGGCCAAATATCAGTTCAGAGTACCCACCCTTTTTGGAGTCCCTGGGAAAAGTGCTAGATAGTGCTCCATTAGGGGGCTCCATTGTCCTGCTGGGGGACTTCAATACTCACGTGGGCAATGACAGCATGATCTGGAGGGGTGTGATTGAGAGGAACTGATCTGCGAGAGCCTGATCTGAATTCGAGTGGTGTTTTGTTATTGGACTTCTGTGCAAGCCGCAGTTTGGCCATAACGAACACCATGTTCGAACATAAGGATGCCCATCGGTACACATGGTACCAGGGCAGCCTAGGTCGCAGGTCGATGATAGACTTTGTAGCCGTATCATCTGACCTGTGGCCGTATGTTTTGGATACCCGAGTGAAGAGAGGAGCGGAGCTGTCAACTGATCACCACCTGGTGGTGAGTTGGATCAGATGGCAGGGGAAGATGCCGCGTTGACCTGGCAGACCCAAACGCATGGTGAGGGTCTGCTGGGAATGCCTGGCAGAGGAACCTGTCAAGACGGTCTTCAACCCCCACCTCCAGCAGAGCTTTGAACACGTCCCGAGAGCAGTGGGGGACATTGACTCCGAGTGGGCCTTGTTCCACTCTGCGATTGTTGAGGCGGCTGTTGCTAGCTGTGGTCGCAAGGTGGCCGGTGCCAGTCGTGGTGGCAATCCCCGTACCCACTGGTGGACACCAGAGGTTCAGGGAGCCATCAGGCTGAAGGAGGCCTACAGGGTGTGGCTGATCTGTGGGTCTCCGGAGGCAGCAGACCGGTACCGGATAGCCAAGCGAGGTGCAGCAGTGGCAGTTGCCGAGGCAAAATCTCGAACGTGGGAGGAGTTTGGTGAGACCATGGAGAAAGACTATCGATCGGCTCCAAAGAGGTTCTGGCAAACTGTCTGGAGCCTCAGGAGAGGAAGGCAGCAACTCGCTCACACTGTTTACAATGGGGATGGGGAGCTGCTGACGTCAACTGGGGGTATAGTCAAATGGTGGAAGGAATACTTTGAGGAGCTCCTCAATCCCACCTACGCACATTCCAAGGAGGAACCAGTGCCAGGAGACCTGGGGATGGACTGTCCAATCTCGGGGGCAGAAGTTGCTGAGGTAGTCAAACAACTACACAGCGGTGGAGCCCCGGGGGTGGATGAGATTCATCCTGGGTATCTCAAGGCAATGGATGTTGTAGGGCTGTCATGGTTGACACGTCTCTGCCACATTGCGTGGTCATCAGGGGCAGTTCCTGTGGAGTGGCAGACCGTGGTGGTGGTCCCCATCTTTAAGAAGGGTGACCTGAGGGTAGGGCTGCAACAACGAATCGATAAATTCGATGAAAATAGATTACTGAAAGCGTTGGCAACGAATTGCGTCATCGATTTGTTGTGTTGCGCAACTCTTCCAAAAGCCCCCCCCCCCCCCCCCCCCGGCCACCGTTGCGCACAGACCGGATGCAAGTCAGATCAGTGCGAGGGAGAGCCGGCAGGTGTTCGGAAGAGGAACATGGCAGAAGCAGCAAGACCCAAAAAAGTAAAAACTTCTAAAGTTTGGGAGCATTTTCAGTTAAATCAGGCGAAGACATTCGTTACCTGCAACGTTTGTAGGTCAGACTTAGCATGGCACGGGAGTACTACAGTGATGATGCAGCATCTTAAACGCAAGCAAGTCAGAATCATCAGCGAGGAAGGGGAGAGCTCTGTGTCCGGGTAAGTTAAAAACTTTTCAAAAGTGATTCACCCAAGCCCCGGATTATTACACAGGCTAGACATGCCCTAAGCTTGTAAAAAAAAAGGTCTATAAAATCGTAAACGCGACGCTATTAGATAAACGGGGGGGGGGGGGGGGGGGGACTCGCGCTGCTGCGAACCGGTTCCGCCGTCACATTCCCGCAGAAACTGGTTGACTACACCGGGGCCAGACTACTAGCACCACACTGTCCTCAGAAGCGAAAACGCTTTTAAAAGGGAGGGAGAAGTACTAACTCTCGCTGCAGGCGTGTTGTGTGAGAGTGCAGTTATATACTGGTTAATATATTTTTGGGTTCATTTGCTTTCATGTGGCCTAATGTGAGTCTATTTGGGATCATTGGAATGATCAGCAGCATTTCTTGATGTGACTTTATGGCAGTTGCCCACATCACAAGGAGGATGGCATTCATTTACTTTTGTTTTATTTGGTATTTTTTCAGTCATTTTTGGAAATAGTGATTAATTTTGATTAATTCACAGCCTATGTTTAATTACATTTAAAAATTAGTTGTTTGACATCCCCAGTTATAATAAATGTCTACAGATGAGATCAAACAAAACAGATGAGAATTGCCCTTAAAGAGCAAGTCACCCCCAAATAAACATTTTTTTTGTTGATAAACTAAATAAACGAGTGTCTAATCCTGCTGCAGACACGTGTCGTCAATAATTTGGAACTTCAGTGCATCTTAGTTAAAATTTAAATATTCTGCCTAAAACTGGCAGTGTTGTGCCGTTGTCAGGTAAAAACTCTGCACTGTATTTTAATTTAAATCTGCCACCGCTATTGGCTAAGAAGTATGCTATGATGTAAACTGGTACATTATGATGTCACAATGCTGTCGTGAGCCTGAGTGTGTGTGTATTTGTTAGTGGCTCCGCCCTCTCGGTCTGCCAGGCAACAGCATGTGTTGTATTTTTCAAACACGAAGTGGGAGTGGAGTTAGACTCTGGTAGGGGTTGACTTGCTCTTTAAGCTGTTTAACTTGGACCAAGCATTTTAGGTCACAGATAGGTGTAGCTTAGGGTCTCTGTCTATACACCTTATAAGACAATTTAGGTGATGGCATGTTGTTTTTCTGCTATTGAACTGTTTTCTAATAATGTTGTGTTTAATAAAGTGAAGGAAGGAGAGAAATAACGTTTCCCTAGCAGTTTTAAACAATGTCCCCATGTAATCCGATTAATCGATTAATCATGTCGAGACCCCATCCGATTACTCGATTATCCAAATAATCGTTTGTTGCAACCCTACCTGATGGTGTGTTCCAACTATAGGGGGAATCACACTCCTCAACCTTCCTGGAAAGGTCTGCTCCAAGGTACTGGAGAGGAGGGTCCGATCGATAGTTGAATCTCAGATTGAGGAGGAGCAATGTGGTTTTCGTCCTGGCCATGGAACTGTGGACCAGCTCTATACCCTTGCAAGGGTGATGGAGGGGCATGGGAGTTTGCCCAACCAATCCACATGTGCTTTGTGGATTTGGAGAAGGCTTATGACCGTGTCCCCAGGGGCACCCTGTGGGGGACGCTACAGGAGTATGGGGTGGGTGGCTTTCTGTTAAGGGCCACTCGGTCCCTTTACCAGAGGAGCGTGAGTTTGGTACGCATAGCCGGAAGTAAGTCGGACCTGTTCCCGGTGAGGGTTAGACTCCGCCAGGGCTGCCCTTTGTCACCGGTTCTGTTCATAACCTTTATGGACAGAATTTCTAGGCGCAGCCGTGGTGTGGAGTGTGTTGAGTTTGGTGGCAGGAGAATCTTGTCTCTGCTTTTTGCGGATGATGTGGTCCTCCTAGCCTCATCCAGCTCTGACCTTCAGATCTTGCTGGGTAGGTTCGCGGCCAAGTGTGAAGCGGCTTTGATGAGGATCAGCACCTCCAAGTCTGAGACAATGGTTCTCGACCAGAAAAGGGTGGCTTGCCAACTCCGGGTCGGGAGAGAGGTCCTACCTCAAGTGGAGGAGTTTAAATATCTCAGGGTCTTGTTCACGTGTGAGGGTAGGAGGGATCGGGAGATCGACAGGCGGATTGGTTCAGCGTCTGCAGTGATGCGGACGCTGAGCCGATCTGTCGTGGTGAAGAGGGAGCTGAGCCAGAAAGCCAGGCTCTCGATTAACCTGTTGATCTACGTCCCAATCCTCACCTATGGTCATGAGCTTTGTGTATTGACCAAAAGAGCGAGATCGCGGATCCAAGCGGCCGAAATGAGTTTCCTCCGTAGGGTTGCTGGGCTCTCCTTTAGAGATGGGGTGAGAAGCTCGGTCATTCGGGAGGGGCTCGGAGTAGACCCGCTGCTCCTCCACATCGAGAGGAGCCAGTTGAGGTGGCTCGGGCGTCTGGTCAGGATGCCTCCTGGACGCCTCCCTGGGGAGGTGTTTCGGGCATGTCCTGCTGGCAGGAGGCCCCCGGGTCGACCCAGGACACGTTGGAGAGGTTACATCTCCAATCTGGTCCGGGAACGCCTTGGGGTCCTGCCGGAGGAACTGGTGGAGGTGGCTGGGGAGGGGAGGGTCTGGAGCTCCCTAGTTGGGATGCTGCCCCCGCGACCTGGACCTGGATAAGCGGAGGAAGATGACGACGACCTTTTTATTTTAATTTTTAACAACAGGTCACTTCTGTGAGGTAGCTTGAACAATCAAGTAATAAATAACATAAATTCTTCACTTTTGGACTTGATTGCAAATAAAAAATGTCTAATGTAAAAACAGATAGCAATTCAACTTAAAATACCTAGCAGGGGTCTATTTTGCCTCGGCCCCCCAAATGCTTAGATACGTCCCTGGGCATGGGACGGAGTTTTGAAGATGATCTGAATCGTATCAACTATATAAATACTACATGCTGATAAGTTATTGCTTTATACAGGTACAAACGTGTAGTGGGATAAATCTACCTACATTTTATTTTTTAAGACTTTTTTTTGTTTTCTTGGTTTTTATTTTCCTATCTTCCTGTCCTGTCTGTCTCTGATCTTCCTGCATCTCTCAGTCCTCCAGAAAAACTCCTGCCTGCTTCCTTCTTTTTCACCTCACAAGTAACTTTTTAACTAGCAGATGAAATTGATCTATTGACAGCAATAAAAGCAGAGTGTGCGCTGCGCTGCCCGGCTGCGCCAGTGCGAGCGCTGCAGCTTGAGCCCACACGTCATGCTCAAATACAGACAGAACTTACCAGAGAGAAAATGAACGGACATGAATGACTGTGTGTTAATTATATATTTTTTGGTGACGCCACTAAAGCCCCCTTCAGACAGGCCATGAAAAACGGAAATGTTCTGGACTCTGTCCGTAAGACCTTTGTGTCTGAATACAAACATCCAGATAACGTGTTCCGGAATTTAACCGGACGAAGCCCCCAGTAACAGGTCCGGACTTGTTACGGACAGGGTGGCTGCTTCAGACTGGTGAGGTAGAGTTCCGGACAAGAGGGAGGGGGAGGAGGAGGGGACCGGGGGACGCCGTGCACACCTAGATAGTCAGCTGCTGTAGCATGCGGCGAACCACTGCAGCTCGCCTCCTACGGTACCGCCTAGACGTGCGACGGAGCGCTTCACACCGCTTCAGTGATTCCTTTAACTATTGAGCTTCATCATCCAGGTCTCTTATGTGTCTTCGTGTGCGCAGAATTATGCTTAAGCGCCTCGTGATTTTTATCTTCAGAGGCGCTATAGAAACGATATTTTCTTCTTCTTCTTCTTAACATAAGTCCGATTCTACCCACCCCCCGCCGCCGTCAGACATCTGGAACTTTTCCCTGCTGTGTGAACGCAGCTGAAAGGACAAGTTCCGGTACAAAAGTGGTGTGTCTGAAAACACAGTTCTGGTTAAAAACCGGATTGAATTGTCCGCAAATGTTCCAGAATGTCTATCTGAAAAGGGCTTTAGAAACTTAGAAAATGCTACTGTGGCCGTGTGCAGAACGCAGCTGGAGTTCATGAATAATCAGCGGTCTGCCTGCCGCTCTCTGCTGCTCTGCTCAAAAGAATCCCCGCTACGCTGAGTCCATATAAATAATATAATATCGGTAGAAACTGGATCTTTTTTGTGCTCCTTCTGGGTGTGTAAGTTAAGGGCATCAGGGGAGCCTGACAACCTTTAAGGAGAACCAAGTTGCTCTCCAGTAATTTGAACCCAGTATCCAACTCTGGATCGGGGCTTGGATCGGGAAGTAAAGCCCGAGTCTCAATCAGTCTGAAACCACGTGATCGGGGCCGATTTCCGATCATGTGATCGGATCGGGACATCCCTAGTAGATGCCCCGTTAGGCGCTGGAGAGCGTAACATAGTTGCTGCCATGTTGGAGGGGTTCCTCACTCCAAACCCAACTGGAGTCAACACAAAGTGAGCAACTCTTCCCTTTTTTTGTGCAGCCTACTGTTGCAACAACTGGCGTTCTGATAAAAACAAATCATATGGGATTACTATTGACTTTTCTAACTAACCTGTTGAGATTTTATATTTTAATAAACATTTTTAAACTATATTTTAATTATCATGCCATATTATATGTCTGACTTTGTAAAAGCATAATAAAAAATGTTTTTTAGCTGGTGTAGCGCCAGCGCCCTATACACTGGCACTACCTGGTAGCTGTTGCGGGTGGTCTTTACGTGTGCTTTAAGAAGTGCAGCTTGAGTTTATTTCTGATGATGTTTATTACTTGTCTTGTTCCAGAATGTCCAGGATCCATTTACAGCAGTTAAATTGGTTTGCAGTGAATGCGTTACTTGCCCCAATGACAGTCCGCAGAGTCCGTTACACACAGCCACAGTCCTCGCCACACACTAAAAAACTGTTTGTCCCATCCAGCCACACCTGAGTCCAATCTGTGTTGGCTTAAGTAGGCTGGTGCTTCCACAAGCAATTAACCAATAACACGAGGCCAAGCCTCCTCTCAAGTGCACAAAAAGAAATGACACATATAAGCAGCACCTTCCTCAGCAGAAATAAGAGCACTCGGGGCAATTGGGACCCATCCAAGATGGTGGCCTGCTGCAACGCCAGCTCTAAGAGGCAGCACCAGTCCACACACAGAGTGTCTACGTATATGATGTTTGTGTGGGTACCTGCTATTTTTGTTCAGTGTGAAGTTTAAATGGAACCACCTTTTCCTGAAAAACATTTGAGAAGTTGGAAATGTTTTCTCGATTTGGGTCACGGCTTGTCTTTAAGAGGTGATTGTGGGTCTCAAGCCCAAAGCAGTTGAGAATCACCGCTCTAGATTATGTTTTCTACTTAAGACATCAGCTTTTTAGACAATTCTCACCGACATCTAATATGATACTAATTATGTTTACATTTTATCTGCAGGCGTTCCCATCTCTTCAGCTGTAGCAGGCGTCGCCGTCGGCCTGATCTCAAAGGCTAATCCAGAGAAACCCGGCGAGATGGAGGACTACAGATTACTAACAGATATTTTAGTATGAACAGTACAACTTTGTAAAAAAGGATTCATTTAAAATCTGAATTCATTTGGAGATATTTATTGTGTAATTGTTTTCCTAACAGGGAATAGAGGATTACCTGGGAGACATGGACTTCAAACTGGCAGGAACAAACAAGGGTATCACTGCATTACAGGTATTAGATGAAAAAAAACAAACATCTGCTTTAATTAAAAAAAAAAAATCTATTCTGGGTTTACTTTAACTAATCATTGGATTGAGATATAACTGTTGAAACTATATGAAAAAGGTTTAATTTTTTTAAAGCCATATTTTGTGACTTTTTCATATTTTATATAATTTTCTTGAGCCAGTATGTGCTAAAATGACCCTTTACTGGGTTAATGAAAGGCCACCCAGCTCCATTGCTACCTGTGACCAGAATATCCCACTTGCAACTTCAGACTGGCGGGCCTCTCAGTTGGGACTTAGAAAAAATGGAGCTGACATACCTGGAGCTGCAGTCTGCTTCCAGCCCGTTTCCTGCACGTTTTAGATCATCATTTGGTGATGAATCACTCCTGTAGACTCTAAGGAAAGCTGAGGAGACATTTCAGCTGTTGGATTAAGGTGTTAAAAAGATGAACATGCAGCGCAGAAATAAATTTTGCTTTTTGTTCTATTAACAGACACTAGGGGGTGCTAAAAGCAAACCAAAACTGCCTAGTTCCCCTTTAAATCAAGAAAAAGCCTTTCCAGTCGTCTCATAGGTCCCCGAAGAACGAAAAAATGAATGGAAGTCAATGGGGCTAAAACAGCTATTTTCTAATCCGCTTTGCCTTAGGCCATGCTGTATGTTTTGACCATGCCTGTCACGTACTTTGAGATTTATCAGCTTGTTAAAGTTCGTAATTAGCGCGGCTACAGATCAGAGGTCGGTATGTCGCATATATGATGTCACCACATAATCTCCAGCGTAGCTGCTACTTACCACATGGCCAGATTTATAGTGGTTCTTTCCGCCTGAAAGAAGGATTTGAAGTGTGCTGAATTTATATCCATTTCCCCTCGGGTTTTTCTCCGTGTCTGGTTCAATGACATCACTTTGGTGTTGCACATTTGTAGTCCTGGTCTTATTTTCACACAAAACCTAAAATAACATTTCCCCCTGTTCAAAAATATGCTCTTTCTTGGTGTCAAAATGTGTCTTTAAAATTCAGGGACATCATTTGTGAAATCCATGGCACATAACAAGAGGAATTAAAAAATAGCTTTTTTTTTTGCCACATTGACTTTGCGTTCATTTTTTCGTTCTTCTGGGTACCCATGGTCCGTAAGTAGATGGGCGTGACTTAGGCTCCCTATAACAAGTGTGTAACTATTAAAGTGACAGAGTTCTTCCTTCAGGACCACACAGCTGTTGTAACTGTAAACTAACAAAATTTGATGCGATTATAAGATTATCTACTTTATTTAATCTATAGGCTGATGTGAAGATTCCAGGTTTACCTCTTAAGGTGGTCATGGAGGCGATTCAGCAGGCCACAGGTATAATAACTTCTGAGAGCAAAGATTTTTGTGTGTTTTCAACAGTTTTGTTTGAATATTATTTGTATTTCAGTGGCAAAGAGAGAAATCTTGGGTATTATGAATAAATGTATAGCAAAGCCCAGAGGGACCAGGAAGGAGAATGGACCTGTTGTTGGTAGGCTTTGCATTGTAGTGTACGCAAATCTGAGACTTGTGTGACTTGTTGAATATGTTTTGTTCTGATGTGAGTTTTTTTTCTATTCTAGAGAATGTCAGGGTACCTCTGTCTAGAAGAGCTCGCTTCGTTGGTCCAGGAGGATGTAACCTCCGAAAGCTTCAAGCTCAGACGGGTACAGTATTGTTAGTTTACTAAAGTTGAACTGTTACAGTTTCATTTGGTGTTTGAGGATTTTCCCCTTTTCCTCTTGAGGCGTTACAATAAGTCAGGTGGACGAGGAGACCTTTTCTGTGTTCGCTCCCACACCAGGAGCCATGAATGAAGCCCAAGAGTTTATCAGAGAGGTCTGCAAAGATGATGTGAGTCTTCATATTTGTTTTTGGCACATCCTTGAAGTTCACTGAGAAACAAATAATACTGGGTCCCTCTGAGGTTCACAAGCATGCAGAATGAAAAAATTGTCTTCTGACTGCCCCTATTTGGGCGGTGGTGGCAGAGGAGTTAAGTGCCCACCCTGTAACTAGAGGGTTGCAGGTTCGATCCCCATTTGTTGCTGTTGCGTCCTTAGGCAAGACACTAAACCCACCTTGCCTGCTGGTGGTGGTCAGAGGGACCGGTGCTGCCAGTGCTCAGCAGTCTCGTTTCCGTCAGTGCACCCCAGGGCAGCTGTGGCTACATTGTAGCTTATCAACACAAGCGTGCGAATGTGAGTGTGCTTGGGTGGATGACTGTGTTGTAAAGTGCCTTGGTGGGTTGTAGAACCCTAAAAGGTGCTATATCAAGGACAGCATTTTGGGCATTTGAAAAACCTGACAGATCCACGTCATATTGTAAATTAACATGCATGACCTCACCCATCTTGGCTCACGACGAGGAAGGCTGTTGTTGATTTAGCGTCCTGGAAACGGCGAGAATGTCACTGCTGGTAGAAGCTAATCGTTAGCATCAGCAACTCCACAACATGGCAGAACTGCTTCAGGCTTGTGTTATTTGTGGAGATAAAACATCAACGTTGCAAAGCAAATAGAGTCAGTGGTAGAGTCGCGTTGCTGTTAGCCAATCAGAGGCCAGATTTTTCATATCATTACTAATAATGAGTCAGACTCCAAATCCTGCTGTTTTCTGCTGTCTTTTGTTTTCCTTCATATTCATAAATTCAGGGCGGTACCATCCACTCATGGATTTTATGTTTATTATATATTTATTTTCCATTCATTTGTAGCAAGAACAGCAGCTGGAGTTTGGTGCTGTCTACACTGCCACCATCACAGAAATAAGGTAAGGAAATAAAATCAGAATGGTTATTATGAATTACATTAGTGGGTAAGTGGATCACTGGACATTGATCTGTGGAGTATTAAAATAATTTGGGTTCATTTGCCCACTAAGAGTTTTTCTCCTCTGCTTTAGGGATATTGGAGTGATGGTGAAACTTTATCCCAACATGAGTCCAGTGCTACTGCACAACTCCCAGCTGGACCATAAACGGGTCTGTATTTGTGAGCCTTTGTTTAGTCGATTTAGGTTTTGTGTGTAAAAAACAAAACAAAAATAAAACTAAAATTCGAGACTCTTCAAATATAAATATATATTTTTTGCACTTAGATCAAACATCCAAGTGCTTTGGGCTTAGAAGTGGGACAGGAGATACAGGTATGCATCATTAACTACGACTGGTTAAAAGTAGAAATCGTGTGTCCATTTTGGGTTGATCACGTTTCATTTGTGCTCAGGTCAAGTACTTTGGACGGGATCCAACAGATGGAAGGATGAGGCTTTCGCGAAAGGTGCTCCAGTCTCCTGCTGCAACTGTGGTTAAAACCCTGAGTGAGAAACAGAGCATCTCTATGGGCAACAGCAACAGGACCGAAATGGACGTATGACACCATGCTTCAGCAGACGGGATTGAAACTGTCGAGATATTTTGAGAAAAGGAACATATGGACATATTTACTGAAGGAAATAACATGAGGTGCTTGTTTATTAACTCTAAATAGCTACTGAGTTCTGGTACTCTTTACTGAAACATCCTCTAATAAATCTGCCTCAGCCACATCTGATTGAGATACAGATGATGTTGATTCTAATGTTTTTTTTTTTCCGACATTGCCTTTTATGTTTTTTACGTCACTTGAAACAACAAGTCTGTGTTTCTGTTGGTCACACCTGGTGTGATAATACAGGTGTGAGTGGATGGACGTATGAGTTGTGCTCAAGAGACTCATGGTGTATTTATAGTAAATGTGATATGTGTATTTACCAATATTAATCATTTTTATAGCTAAAACTCATTTTCGTAAATAAAATACACAAAATAATCCAGACGGTTACTAATATTTTTACTTTCGATAGAAGGCGCTGTGTTGTACTGCTAGTAAATTAAGCCCCGCCTACCCCACGGCGGTTAGTGTTTGACAACTACGAAGAAAAAGATCGGATTACAAGATGGTGGTCTGTGGACGCTAGCAGGCAGGCCGTTGGAGTTGTGTGCTCTTTTAATTTCACTGTTTGGTTGTCAGGCCTCCTTGCTTTATTCCGTAGACGAAATATGTTGAAGTAGCCACAAATATTTATAACAGCAGTTGCAAGTTCCAATTAGACGTGCATGTTTTATAACATGCAGATGGGAAAAAAGTTAAAAGGTCGAGGAAAACACTAGACGGCGTGAGGAGATAGGCTGTTAGCATCCAGCTAGCTAGCTCCGACTCGATTAGCCATGTCGGACACTCGGCGGCGTGTTAAAGTGTACACCCTGAACGAAGACAGACAATGGGACGATCGAGGCACCGGACACGTCTCGTCTACATTCGTGGAGCGACTAAAAGGGATTTCACTCTTAGTTCGAGCTGAATCGGACGGTAGGTTCTCCGTTAGCATAGCCGCATTCACGCTACGTTGGCTATAACTTTAGCATGCTATCTCCTTGTCCTCAGAACGCCTTGGTTCATATTTTGTTTTGAGGGGCGTCATATGTTATGTACGTTTATTCTTACTTTTGTGGCTCACCGTATTCGACAGTTAAAATTCAAAGCAACAACCTTGTCCTATACAAGTTTTTTTTAAATAGCAATGCTTCACATGCTCATTTGTTTAAAACACGACATCACGATCACGCACGGGGGCTCCTCGAAGTCTCACGGTACACGTTCAAACTTGGAGTTGCTCATATTTGGCTCCAGCACACATTTAAATACAGATTATCTTAAGTTACTTGTCAAATGTGGATTTTGGTTAACATTAAGTGTATATTTTCAAAGTTATGTCCAGTTTAGTGTTGTTAGTAATTACTTGACCACGTTTTGCTGTTAATATAGCAATCATATGTACTGTTTATATAATCGACTATCATCACAATTTTAGGATCGTTGCTGTTGGAGTCGAAGATAAGTCCAAATACCGCATATCAGAAACAACAGGTAGTAAGCCTTCACGACACGTGGTATCTTGATCTGTGTGAATGAAAACTTCTGATTGCCATAACCAGCCGAGACTCTTAAACCAAAACTGGATGTTTGTTTCTCTCTCTGTAGGACACACTGATTGTCTGGTCTGAAGCAGATAATTATGATCTTGCCTTAAGTTTCCAGGAAAAGGCTGGTTGTGATGAGATTTGGGAGAAAATTTGTCAGGTATCGTTCAGCCAGCAAAGTTGATGAATGTCATCCTCTCTGAATTGCTATTGACATAACAATCATTTATAACTCAGGTTCAAGGTAAGGACCCTGCTCTGGACATCACCCAGGACCCAATTGATGAGTCAGAGGAAGACCACTTTGAGGAGATCCCGGAGACAACGCATCTGGTTGAGCTGCCTCCTTGTGAGTTAAGTCGACTGGAGGAAATAGCTGATCTGGTTACCTCTGTCTTGTCGTCGCCTATCCGAAGAGAAAAACTTGCCCTGGCACTGATGAGTGAGGGCTACATCAAGAAACTGCTGGGTCTCTTCAGAGTATGTGAGGATCTGGAGAACAGAGAAGGTCTGCATCACCTCTATGAGATTGTGCGAGGTGTCTTGTTCCTCAACAAAGCAGCTCTATTTGAGATTATGTTCTCCGACGACTGTATCATGGATGTAGTGGGTTGCCTGGAGTACGACCCGGCCCTGGTTCAGCCTAAACGACACAGGGAATTCTTGACCAAGACGGCAAAGTTTAAGGAGGTGATCCCTATCACAGACTCTGAGCTGCGGCAGAAAATCCACCAGACATACCGTGTTCAGTACATCCAGGACATAATCCTGCCCACACCATCCGTCTTTGAGGAAAACTTCCTATCCACACTCACGTCCTTCATCTACTTCAACAAAGTGGAAATAGTCAGTATGTTGCAGGTAAGGATTCAAAACGCTCAAAATGAATTAAATTCTGACATTTCTAAAGTTTGTGTGGTGTATTACTGATTATGTATGATGTTTAATAACATTACATCTTAATTAGTTCCTTTAGTTTTCATTGTTTTTAGATAATTTAGTAGGGATGCAACGATACCCCTTTTTTCCAAACCGATACGATACCGATACTTGGATCTGAGTACTCGCCGATACCGATTACCGATACTTCTACCACACAAACAAAATGCAATGGTTTGGAATACAGATTTTATTTTCTTCTCTGCTTTCAACAGGAAAAGACTGTGAGGTAGATAAAAAGTAAAATATATGAATAGAAGTCATCACAAAACTAAAATATTAGGTGAACAGAAATGACTAGTTACAGTGAAGCCATTTTCAAGCAACTGCATTGGTATCGGTTAACTTTACCCCAATACTGGAATCTGTATCGGCACCGGTGCATCCCTATCATTTAGTAAACTCATCTTTCCTGTACTGAAAAATTGGATTTTATAGGGGATGATAAATTAAATGTGAACATCTGAGAAGACCGTTTTTGTTGTGACTCAGTTTGTCTTTTAAAAACAGATCTGTTAAGATTTGCGGACAGTTGGATGTGTTTTGTGATTGTTCTGGCATGACTCTTGAGTGAGGGATGTGTTGCAGACAATGTCTCATTTTCTAAATAATTTAACAATTTCAGAGTTCTGTATTAAATTAAGGTAAACAATTGCTTCTGTTCAAGTGTTTAAAAAAGATATTTTGTGTTTAAATGGTTTACCCTTTGATATAAAAATCTTGTATTTGTGCAGCTTCAGTGTTTAATGTGAATAAACACCGAAATGCTGTGAATGATTTAAAGTGACGCACAGTGACATCAGAGATTTCTGCTGCTGGAAATACGGCAAAGCAAATGTAAACAAAAGGAGCAGTAGTAAAAGGGAAACATGAATTTCTGTTAGTTTCTTCCAACTGTTCTACAGGTGAGCGGAAACAGTTCTAAAGATTGTACAGAATGATCATGGTAAGCTCAAATAATCGTCACGGGATTAGGTTTATTTTTTATCCTCAGTTTGAATTTATTATAAGTCTTTAACTTTTTCATTACTTGGTAATCTTGTGTGCTAACACACATTCTGACTCTGCTGCAGGAGGATGAGAAGTTCCTGACGGAGGTCTTTGCACAGCTCACAGACGAAGCCACAGACAGTAAAAGAAGGGAGCTAGTAAGTGCAACTGTCATCAAATATGGATAGATAAATATATATATATTTACTGTTTTCTTTTAGGTGCTTTGTGCGTGTCATAACTGTTTTCTCTCCATGCTTCCTAGGTAAACTTTGTCAAGGAATTTTGTGCTTTTTCCCAAACGCTGCAGCCACAAAACAGGGACGCTTTCTACAAAACGTTGGCAAATCTGGGAATTTTACCTGCTCTTGAAATAGTCATGGTACGTCTCTGGGGTTTGGATGATCGTTAAAGTCAAATTAGATTTGTTGTCTAATTGACGGCGTGTACATGCGTGTAATTGGTCTTTCTGTTGTTTTTCCTCCTCAGGGAATGGACGACCTGCAGGTGAGAGCAGCAGCTATCGACATCTTTTCTTACCTGGTGGAATTCAGCCCCTCCATGGTTCGAGAGTTTGTCATGCAGGAACAGCAGCAAACTGAAGACGTAAGCATATAAGCATAGCTGGGACTACGGTTGTTGTTTTGAAGTGATCACGCTCTATTTAATGTGCAAGGAGTTCTCAGATTGGTTTGTATGAATGTACCTGTTGTGTTAATGTTCCTCTCTGACATCATTGTCACCTGTGTCACAATAGCTTTGTTCCCATTACCAGAACTTCTGGGTAAATTCTGGGAGGGAGAAATTGACCGTGAGATATGATGTCCCAGTCCTCTCACCTGTTGTCTCCATGTAAATTCAGCCCTTTCAGAACTTTGCACAGACGTCAGCCTATCGTGACTGCTTCTGCAGTCAGTGATGTCACTGATCAGCGCCAAAAAGTGTCCGCAATATCATTAACCCTTTATAGGCCCTCATTGAAGTAGTTAAATTTTTAATGTTTCAACCCCATGGTGTTATGATGTATAACAAAAGGAATTTTTCAATTTTGAAAACATTTATTTTCATGCTCAAAATCAGAGAAAACAAAGTGATCAAATATGGATGATGGTTCTGTTCTGGTGCAATAAATCCCCAAGTAAAAAAATGTGAACAAGTTAAACAATTTTTTTTAAAATATAGATAATTATAACACTTTAAAATAATCTAGCTAATATTAGAACATCATATCACTGTTGAATATACATCACAATTATTAAACAGTATAGTGTATTTATTTAGAAAAACCGATTGCTGTAGAATGTTTTGAAAAGTTACTGAACAATAGATCTGATCAAATCTACAGTAGAGGTAGTCCTGTTGGAAAACCATTTCTGACCACCTCTTAAAGCTCATCAAGAGAATGCCAAGAGAGCAAAGCAGTAATCAGATCAAAGAGTGGCTATTTTGAAGAAAATAGAATTTAAAATATTTCAGTTATTTAACCTTTTTTGGTTAAGAACAGAACTCCACATGTGTTCATTCAGAGTTTTGATGCCTTCAGTGAAAATCTACCGATGTAAATGGTCATGAAAAGACAACACATTGAATGAGACAGGTGTGTCCAAACTATTGGCCTGTACTGTATATTATTAGAGTATTATATTTAAATATCTGCCTCAGTTTAATTTTTCTCCTCTTCAGCCTCATCACTGATGATTGGCTGGCACAATAACCGTCCTCTATTTTCCATAGAAATCTGAGTTTAAACTGCAAAATATATTCAATATTATAATTGCTATCTGTATTGTTACCATGATTATGAAGGTTATGTCTAAAAAAACAAGATTTTAACTAAAAATATACACAGTTTATTTTACTTGTTCAGAGTGTAAAAACAAGAGGAGAGCAGTTTTCTGGTTCTGCAGACACACAAATCTTTGACCCATCATGGCCCTGCGCTGATTGGTCGAACTGTGCCCAGCTTGATCTCTGATGCCTGTTTGGGTGAAATCCCATCATTCTAAGAGTACGTCAAAAGGCAAACAGACATCATTTATGTGAGTGGAACTGTCTGAATATAGATGTTGGCCCTATTAAATTTAACAGTAAAAGCATTTATTCTGTCGAAGTAGATCATCATTTCATCCATTCAAGGGACGAGAGCAGCTGTGTGATGTAAAATGTGGCGTTCAATGACCAGAACAAGTTCCTTTATTTTACAGCGCTTTGTGAGACAACAAAGTCCTGTTAAGTCGTTGTGGGGGGATTTCCTCGTGGTTTTCCGGCGTCGGAAGTTTAATTTTAGGTGCGATCGGTGCTCATTTTCCTCAGCTTTCATTCTGTTTCACCTGCAACTCTTCTAATTTTACTATTGTTCCTTGTTTTGGACGACATCTGCTGATGTCATTTCCAACTGAGCTACAACCAATCAGCATGTGTTAACCAGAACTTCTGCTCAGCTACACCACCGGGTCATTCTGAGTACCTGATCTCCTTCCTGAAAAGGGTCGTTCCATCAGCCCCGTGCAGTGGAGACATGCACATGTTGCGAAGTTCCTACAAATGTACCCTGAAGTTCTGATAATGGAAACAGGGCTGTTGAAACGGGTTGCAGATGTTGGTTTTTGTATGCGTGTTTGTTTACGTGTGTAAAGTAAATGAATTGTTTAGGGAGGTTTTGTTTGAAAAGAAAACATGTTTTCCTCCAGTTGGGTGATATTTGCTGTGTGTGTGTGTGTGTGTGTGTGTGTGTGTGTGTGTGTGTGTGTGTGTGTGTGTGTGTGTGTGTGTGTGTGTGTGTGTGTGTGTGTGTGTGTGTGTGTGTGTGTGTGTGTGTGTGTGTGTTGTAGGATGTTCTGCTGATAAACGTCGTGATCAAGCAGATGATTTGTGACTCCGATCCAGAGTTGGGGGGGGCTGTCCAACTGATGGGTCTGCTCAGGACTCTCATCGACCCAGAGAACATGTTGGCTTCCTCTAATGTGAGCAAAAACAACTTGTTGGTTGTGTGAAGTCATCATTAACCAGCATGAGTCACACGGCTCGTAAAAACTGGTTAAAGTGCTTCTACAGCGACTTTTGTCACGTTTATTTCTTTTAGAAAACGGAGAAGACTGAATTCCTGAGTTTCTTCTACAAGTACTGCATGCATGTCCTCACAGCTCCTCTGCTGGCCAACACTGCACATGACAAGATCTCAAAAGGTTTACTGGGGACATTAAAGCCCAACTCTTTCAGACTTTAGGATAAGAAGAGATGTAAACAGCTCCTGTGTTTTTACCTTTCAGATCAACCGGAGGAATCCACAAAAATCAACCCTGTCTGTCCAGGTGGGTCCTTTCCTACCCCTGAAACTGTCAAACCTCTGCTTAACTTGTGCATTGAATTGTTTTGTAGAAGATGGTTGTGTTTCTTTCTAGATCAGTTTTGGTCCAAATTGTTCATTTTAAATCCGATTAAATGGTGCCGGGGCTATACAGCCAGTGGGTTATATTGGCTTGTTGCTATAGAAAGGAACTCATTGTGTTGCATGTTTGTAATTGTGTGTGTGTGTGTGTGTGTGTGTGTGTGTAGACAACTTCCAGACAGCTCAGCTGTTGGCGCTGATCCTGGAGCTTCTAACGTTTTGTGTAGAGCACCACACCTACCACATCAAGACCTACATCATGAACAAAGACCTGCTCAGGAGAGTTCTGGTGCTCATGAACTCAAAGCACACGTTTCTCGCTCTTTGTAAGTTGTTTAGTACGTTGTTGTGATTGACTGAAAGTAGTTCTGATACAAGCAGCAGGTTTCTGTTCAGATCTAGTTCTAGTAAACCGGTTTTCTCTGCCCCAGGCGCCCTGCGTTTCATGCGCAGAATCATCGGGCTGAAAGACGAGTACTACAACCGCTACATTATCAAAGGGAACCTGTTTGAGCCAGTCATTAACGCGCTGCTGGACAACGGCACCAGATACAACCTTCTCAACTCGGCCATCACTGAGCTCTTTGAGTTTATTAAAGTGGTGCGTGATCATGCAAGCTCGGTCTTGGTGAAAGTTGTTCTTTATATCTACAGAAAGTTTGATTTTTCTCCTCATCCTCCCAGGAGGACATCAAATCCCTCATAGCTCACATTGTGGATAACTTCTACAAAGCACTTGAATCCATCGAGTATGTTCAGACCTTCAAGGGGCTGAAAGGTCGATATGAGCAGGAAAAAGACCGCCAGAGCCAGAAACTCAACAGGTCAGTGGCCTCATCAGATGCATCAGAATTTAAGAATGCTTTGTTACTCAGATAGGATGAGGAACTTGATTCAGCTGATTCCCATATTCAGATATCGCAGAGATGCACGATCCTTGGACGAGGATGAGGAGTTATGGTTTAATGATGATGATGATGAAGAAGATGGCGAGGCAGTGGAGAGGAGGATGGAGGATGATTTCCCTGATAGCTATGAGAAGTACATAGAAGCCAAAAAAGGTGATATTTTTAATGCAGCGTCTTAAAATGTTTGTTTTCCGCTCTGGGTTTTTATCACCGTTATCTTGTTACTGCAGGAGCTGCCAACGGAGCTAATGGTGCCAACGGCAGCAAGTCTGCCACGATCCCGCCTGCCTCTCCAGCACCCCCCCCGAACAACAGCTCCTCTTCCTCTGTCAAAACAGTTGCTCTTCCTGTGACGCCGGTCGTAAAGGTGACCTCTTCACTTGGGAGCTGAGGGAATCGTGATAACTCAAAACAAATCTGAACATGTTGTTTATCTGCTGTCTTTCAGACTGCTCTTGTTGGTTTGGTGGACTACCCTGATGATGAGGATGAAGAGGAGGAAGACGAGGAGGAAGAGCAAGCTCCACGAAAGCGACCCCGTCTGAGCTCTTAGACTAATGTCCTCTTATGTTTGGACTCAGTGGACAGACGATCAGTCCCCCTCTTCTGGTTGTCTCATTGGTCCACAGCCTGTCTGGACCGCCTCCCAGTCTCACCGAGGAGATGCGTGAAGATGAACTCTGCTCTTTGCTCCTTCTGAGAAAGGCGGTGGTGAACTTCTCTGGAAATCAGTCTATTTTTCAGGCTGTTGATTTATTTGTATTGTTTTTTTTTTTTTTTTTTTTTTTTGTTTTTTTACACAGCTGATTCCCTAAGATCCCTGAATCTTTTCTTTCTTGATCAGAGAATTTCCTTCCTGGTAATCTCAGTTCCAAGGTGATTTTCTTTTTTAATCTCACCATATTGTTGCAACAGTAACAATAAATTAGTGGCGCAGCAGCGGCCTGCTACATCCTTTTTCCAAACTGAGCCAACGAGCACCAGAGGCAGAGGACTCCAAAACACGACCAGCCAGTGTAGAAACTGTTCAGCTGGCCATTCAGGCTAGCGGGACTAGCCGTCAAGGCGATGAACACCTTGACTGGCTGAAGCTGCTCTGGGTGTGTTCTACCCCAGCAGAGTTGGAAGGATCTAGAAAACAGAAGTATAAATATAAAGAGAAGGGAGGTGACAAAACAAACCTGGATGAACTGAGCTGTAACGATGCTTAGACCGAGTAGAGCAGGACTCAATCCTTTAAAGCCATGGCATCCGCTTGGCCACGGCACACAAAGTCTCACAGGATTGTGTACGCCACAAGTCTTGTATTTAAAGAGTTTGTTAAAGTATTGTACATAGTTTTTCCCCTTTTTAATTATTTTTCACTTGTGGTTCTGAAAAGAGGAGAGTGCCTGCCTGTTATTGGAGTTTTTTGTCAAAAGAAAGGTTGGGCGCTCTTTCACTCAGTCCAGTTCATTCGATTCTGTGTAACATGGCGAAAAAGGTTGCAAATGCTGGTTTTAACAATGAAACGACTGCAGTAAAGTCACTTTTGCAGCTAACATTTTGAGGATGTCTGGAGTTTTGTATTTTAGTCAATTTAAGAATTTAGTGTTATGATTTACACCCGATGACAGCTCATTTAGTTTTAACAGGGCGGTAGAGACAAGCTGTTGTGCTTTAAGTAGATTTAGAGCCCACTTTAGTCCCAGGAGGTCACGTCGCTCTGCTCTCAGACAGATCTCAGGTTTAGTTTAATTTCCAACCTCGTCCGTGCACTGTAACGTCATCAGCTCTGTTTGAAGGTTCCATCATCTCCACACCGCGGTGAGTTTAGTTCTGTAGAACGTGTCTGCAGCTCAAAAGAAGCTGAAGGAAAACTTGTGAAAAATGAAAGAATGGGTGAGCTGTTTTTATTAGTTGTGATTAAAAAATGATTT